>NC_041038.1:12786396-12796396 GCF_900634625.1 Parambassis ranga | reverse complement strand
CTGAGAAATAACACACCAGCCTCACTGCGCACACAGACAGACACACACACACAGAAACACAAAGACACACACACTCAGACACACGTGCCTGTATTAGAGCACAGAGGTACATCATCTTTTACAGGTAAAGCACAGTTTGGAAAGACAGAATTCCCTTTAGTGTGTGTTAGTAGCTGAGTCCTGCTCCTGCCGTCCCATGGGGTTGTTTTACATCAGCCGGACTTTGTAATGACAGCAGGAACCTGCATCACATTAAGACAGGGCCGAGTGCCAGGATGTGGCTGACACACATGAACAGGTGTGACGCCACTCATCCCATTCTAAATGTCACCAAAACACCGGAGCTGTTCGTTGACCTGAGGCACAGTGACGGGCCACAAACCAGAGGTCAGCAAAGGTCAGAGGATCACCGATGAGTTCACAAATATGTGTTCATATACTGATTTGTTTTCCTACACAGTGCCTGAGGAGCTGCAGCAGATGAAACTGAGAAGCATTGTGTTGACTTGAAGTTTCCTTCATACAACCCTGAAACACTCCAACGTGCCTACAGAGGCTTAAAGGAAACAGTCTAATCACGAGCGACTGATGAATCATTTATGCCTCAGTGTTTGGATACGGATGTTAGCTGTTAGCACCACCCTCTGAGGCAGAGCTATGTTCATTATTTACACAGGTGGAGGAGCTAAAATCCACCAGCGAGCACTGTGAATTCATAAATGATAACAAAGTGACAGAATAACTCCGAATGCAACAGAGAAGGAAAAAACAACATGCAAAACAAAGAGTGGATCCAAGAATGTTCACAAAGTTCAAACAACAACTGATCATTTTCATCAAGTTTTCAAACAGACAAAGTTCCATGTTTACATTTTTTTTTCTAATCAATAAAAATCCTGTTCAATAACCATCAGTGACGTCACCACGAGCCACTTCCCAGCATCCTCCATTCTGATTGGACACATCAGCAGCAGCAGCAGAGCCCCTATAGGGATATATATATATGTGAGGACTCCGGCTGCCATGGAGGGAGGACCTCCTGTCCCATAGGGGGCGCTCAGCCCAGAATGAATGGAGCCAAAAAACATAAAGCTCATGGAGTTAAAATATCTCAGCTCATTTTAATCAACGAAAGACAAAGTTCCATGTTTAGATTTGTTTCTAATCAATAAAAATCCCGTGAGGACTCTGGCTGCCATGGAGGGAGGACCTCCTGTCCCCATCAGTCCTGATCTGAACTGACCAATCAGCAGCCGTTAGCAGCATGCTAGTGCTTGATGGGCTAACTCAGCTTCAGCTGTCAGAAAGACCAGAGGACATCAGTGTGTTTACATTCAGCTCTGATACATGATCAATACTGGACCTGACTGACCTCTGATGACATCACTGATCCCTGCTGCTCATTCAGAGCGCCCCTCAGCATGGATCTGTTGGTCACATCATGATGTCAGCAGATCAGCAGTGGGTGGAATGGATGCTGTTACGTCCTTCACCCAATAAAAGTCTTTGATCCACAAATATATTCAAATAGGTTTAAGTAGAACCTCTGGGGTCTCATAGTGAACATACTGTTGTTCCAAATATCTAAAAGGCAGAACACAAGTGTGTGTTTGGACACAGACGTCTGGCCTGTGGGCCCAGCTCTGATCTAATGTATGTATCAGCAGAGAGAAACTCACAGGGTGATTATGGGTCCTTGATCTGCTTATGAAAACGTCTTTATCAACTTGTTGGAGGAAGTGACTAACATGAGGGGGACTAACTGCTCAGCTGCTTCATGAGCGCCTACAGGAGACAGCGTCTTTGATCTGAGATAAAGACAGCATCCACAGCTCAGCAGCTCAGCAGCTCAGCACACCTATGACCACGTTATTCCAGCGTACAGGAGCCACAGTCTGAATGAGCCGCTCCCGCTCCATCTGCCTCCTTCAGCCCTCTCACTGCCAGCCTACAGAGGAAGAGACGTCCCTCCTTCCTCCGTGCAGGCTGACAGAACGGCTGACACACCATCCACGGCTCTTTGATGCTCCCCGTCTCTGTGTTTCTGCATGTCAGCAAACCTGCAGTGTCCCTCTTCAACGCTTTATCAAAGCCTGACACCTGAGTTCTGCTCATCACCTGCACACAGAGGACGTCTTTGTTCCACAGCAGTCTGAGGACACGCTGTCTTTGTTTTGGTCTTCTATCACAGTGTAACTAGGCTGATCGCAGAGGAAGTTTCCCACCAGTCCAACCATCACTGTTAGTGGACATAAATGTCTCCTTCAGCAAAGGCTGGGCGCAGGAGGAACACTTTCATGAAATCAGAACTGTGCCCAGTGAAGTTTCAGACTGCTGGGCACATGTGAGTCAAAAAAAACAGATAATAAAAAACAGTAAGATACGACACCAGCCATAATTATTCTGCCATGTACCAAGAGCAGCTTGTGGGAACGTCGACCATTAGCTCCTGCTCAGAGACACGAGGCACTTTAGACAGAGTCTACAGCCCCCAGGCTGTTCCAGTCCAAAGGTCAAACATTCTGCTGGCTTCAGTGCAGCCAGCAGTGGAAGATCTCTCTCACTGAAGGTCACAGGTGTTCCAGGTGAAGACTGTTGGATATTTAAACCTCTGTGGAAACACTGAAGTCAATTACATCTGTGCAGAGTTACACACAGAGACAGAAAACCCCCACAAACACCCTGCAGGCCACACAGATGCTCTCCGGATGTTTGTCGTGTGACTGCTGCTCACGGCTGAGTCGTGCATAATATTTGATGTTTTTACAGACTTGTTGATGCAATAAAGCAGACAAAAGAGGGACAACATAACGTTCTATCAGGGACTGAAATATATTCAGATCAAATGACCTACATAGCAGCAGGCAATCCTCAGGAGCCGGTTTGGGAACACGTACACTTTCACAGAGGTCCAGACAGGAAGTTAAAAATACAACATGCAGCTGCCTGCTAATTAGAAAATGTCAGATTTGCATTTAATGAGGAAAAAGCTACAGCTGGGCCACAGATTTTCATTTTTAAAAAGCTGGAGACATTTCAGTTCGGCTAACAACCATCAGTTATTGATACGAAACACAGAATCCCACATTTTAAATGGAGTGAAGATATGAAGCTCATGTTTAATGTGTGCAGCAAAGAAAAGGAGAGGAAATGAGACGGGAGCGCGGCGAGAAAGACAGCAAGTCTGTGGATACACAATGGCCTGTAATATGTTCAGCCATCATTTATGGGATCAGATACTGGATCTCCTCCTACAGCCGAGTAATGTCACATGTTGTGGATGTGGTGTTCCAATCAGCTCTGGAGGAGAGAGGCGGGAGGAGGACGAGACGTGAGCAGAGGAAATGAAAAAGAGGGAGGGAGATGAGAGAAAACAATACAGAGGCAGACAGTCGGAAAGAAAAGGAAAGATATGAGACACAAGGCAGCGGCCAGCAAACAAGCAGGACGGCGTCAGACTCCGAGGTCTGTGCAGCCAAGGCCTCCTCTCACAAAGCTTACAGGACAGTGAAACACCACACATGGAGGTCAGGGATGGGAGGCTCGGGGAATGTGCTAGAACGGTATGTGATGGTGTTTTCACAACAATTCTGTGTCTGCAAAATCAAGTCAAGGAGACAGACAACAGGGAGGAGGGGGTCACAGGGAGGACAAGAGGAGGGGACAAGAGGACAACCTGAGGGGAGGTGGGGACAACCTGAGGGGAGGAGGACAACCTGAGGGGAGGAGGAGAGGACAACCTGAGGGGAGGAGGACAACCTAAGGGGAGGAGGAGAGGACAACCTGAGGGGAGGAGGGGACAAGAGGACAACCTGAGGGGAGGAGGGGACAACCTGAGGGGAGGAGGACAACCTGAGGGGAGGAGAGGACAACCTGACGGGAGGAGGGGACAACCTGAGGGGAGGAGGAGAGGACAACCTGAGGGGAGGAGGAGAGGACAACCTGAGGGGAGGAGGACAACCTGAGGGGAGGAGGGGACAACCTGACGGGAGGAGGGGACAACCTGAGGGGAGGAGGAGAGGACAAACTGAGGGGAGGAGAGGACAACCTGAGGGGAGGAGAGGACAACCTGAGGGGAGGAGGGGACAACCTGAGGGGAGGAGGAGAGGACAAACTGAGGGGAGGAGAGGACAACCTGAGGGGAGGAGAGGACAACCTGAGGGGAGGAGAGGACAACCTGAGGGGAGGAGGGGACAACCTGAGGGGAGGAGGGGACAACCTGACGGGAGGAGGACAGGACAACCTGAGGGGAGGAGGACAACCTGAGGGGAGGAGGACAGGACAACCTAAGGGGAGGAGGAGAGGACAACCTGAGGGGAGGAGGGGACAACCTGACGGGAGGAGGGGACAACCTGAGGGGAGGAGGACAACCTGAGGGGAGGAGAGGACAACCTGAGGGGAGGAGGACAACCTGAGGGGAGGAGGGGACAACCTGAGGGGAGGAGGGGACAACCTGAAGGGAGGAGAGGACAACCTGAGGGGAGGACAGCTGTTTGTGGTGACTCGACACACACTCTCTCAGGTGCACCTGCTTACCTGCTCCAACCAGCCAATCACACGGCTCACCTACAAGCACTCCAAAGCATAAGTGCAGCCTAGCCCTGAGCTAGCAGACGCTAACTGGATGCAAGCGGCTCCCTGATGTCGACGCTGTTCCGCTTTCCGACAGTATTTAGCTTCTGCTAGGTCGTGATGGTGTTACGTTATACACCCCTCACCTTTGAACCGCCTCGCCAAGTCGACGGTGAGCTGTGGAGAGCGAAGCTCAGATCATCACAAGCTTATTCAGTCATCAATCAGTGTTTATGAATGGCACAGGAGAAAACTCCGTGGAGTTTGAAGGGTGTCAGGAGGTCTCAGCCTGTAGGAGGCCTCTCAGCCTTAGGAGGCCTCTCAGCCTGTAGGAGGCCTCTCAGCCTGTAGGAGGTCTCAGCCTGTAGGAGGCCTCTCAGCCTGTAGGAGGCCTCTCAGCCTGTAGGAGGCACGGCAGCAGAGCTTTGTGTTATCAGCATCACTGTGAACATTTCTGCTGCTGAGGACGAGTCCTGCAGCTGTCATGTCAGTCAACAGTCTCTGAAACATGTTTTCAGCTGTGTAATCTGTGAACCAACACTGAAGGAGGCTCTGAGGAAACAAGGAGAAGCTGGTCCGTACAGGCTGGAGCTGATAGAGCGGCTGCTGGAGGTTTGGTCTGCGGCTCTACAAGGCTGAGAAATAAACACAGACACCCCGACCCACAGCGGGGCCATCTTGACATTCTGTATGAACACGCCCGAGTGCTGTGTGTGTTTGTACCATCAGCAGCTTAGAGAATGTTGAGAGAATGTTCAGAGCTAATCTAAATTAGATTGGGGCGGATTAGGGAGGCAGCATACTCATCATTCCTGGGCTGTGTCTTCCCTGACACCTGTTGTACTGAGGCCGCAAGGTGCACACACACACACACAGACACACACACAGAGAGACACACACACACAGAGGCGCACACACACGCACACACAGACACACACACACACAGACACACACACACAGAGGCGCACACACACGCACACACAGACACACACACACACAAAAGTTGAGTTTCCTCTTGAGGTGTGTATGAAGGGGATCTGAGTGGGAATTAACCAATAAGAAGGAGGACAGCTGTGAAGCAGGAAGTGGGGTCTGACACAGTGTGGGGGAACTCGTCTGGCCATCAGGGACCCCTCTTTAAACTCTGCATCAGTCAGATGGCTGTGGACCTGTGGCCTTCAGGTCCTGGTCTGCTCCTTTCAGCTCGTCTCAGAAGCTCCACTCACATTTTTTAAGAGGATCAAACCCCCACATGTCCTCCAGCCACTGCGGGTAAATCTCATTAAAGGTTTTTGGGTTGCGTCCCTCGGCCTCCGATCACAGGCAACTTCAAAGTGTCATTTGGGAGAAAGGGCAGGGTCGTCCTCTCATAAGGAACACAAGCACCAGAGTGTTTCTAGAGAACAGTGTGAGCATGGAGGTGGCATCACCGCCCAGTGGTGACGGGTGAGGAGGACGCTGTGTGTTTACAGTACTGCTCTGACTGCAGGTCTGAAAGACATTTAGCTCCACGTGCACTGATCTGAACTCAACAAGTCTGCCGTTTACAGACTCACAAACTCACACCTGGAAACCAAAGTAGATGATGCAAAAACACAGTGAACACTTTTTACTAGAATTCACCAGCAGCAAACTGAGCTGGCTGCCGTGTGATTCTGTGTTGTTGCTGTGGACACTTCACACTTTCTGGCACCATAATGTGACACTAATGATGATCCGCCAGACCACTAAAGATGAAATGTGAAGGGAACAACAGAGCCAGTCAGGACAGACTAGAGGATGAACAGGACCTTATCTTATCAGGACCTGGATCCATGAAGGGTGTTTGAATTTAGTGGCAAGAACAAGAACAAAGTTCGGGCCCAGACTTTTCACACGTCATGAGAAACGAGTGTGCAGAACTCCTCATACTGCTGCTGCTGCTGCTGTTCAGCAGCGAAACAAATTCAAAACCTGTGTGTGTGTCTGTGTGTGTCTGTGTGTGTATGTGGCCACATGAGGAGTACTGCACACACGTTTCTCGTGAAGTGTGCAAAGTCTGAGTTTTGTTGTTGTTCTTGTCACGAGTGTAACGAGCTGTATGCCCAGACGATGTGTGAAAAACAAGCTGTGAGACCTCATAAACCAGCGCTCCGAGAACAGTGACGGCAAGTTTCAGCTGATCTGTGCCAACAACATCGGGAACTTCCACATTTTCAAGTACATCGCAGGTACAGAGATCAATACTGATGGATAACTGCCTGTAGATCCTGTCAGGTGATTTAAATAACGGAAGCTTTACAAAGAAGAGGTTTGATCACCCCTACTCTATGTTAATGTGTGCACATATTAAGATTAAGATTATGTATATATATATGTGTGTGTACGCATGCAGTGATGCAGTGAGTCCTGACTGGACCTGATTATTAAAAATTCTCTCAGCTTTCAAATCAAATTTCCTCTGTTCTCCTGTTCCTCACATAAATATGATGCATATCTGCAGCATTGGAGTCAAAGGTCAATCAGCAGTTTCCTTTCATGCTGCGATCGTGCTCGCTGCCAGCTAAAGATAGAAAACATGCTTCTATGAATCAAACGGAAGCTTTATTCCCTGCGAGTGTGTCGGTCCTGCCAGCTCTCCTCTTTAGACACTGCTTAAACTTGTTGTTTATGCCCTGCAGTTATTGGCCGGCTCCCAGACTGCTCAACTCAGAAGGGCAGAAACATGAGCACGATGCTGAAGCTCCTACACACAAAGCTGCACGCCACTGGACACATGTACGATCCACGGTGACGTGAGCTGGGTCCTCAGGAGGAAGCGGGCTGAAGGATGGAGCGCTGCTGGGCGGACAGGTCTGATCGTCTGTCCGGGCTGCATGGTGTGTTTTTAGATGGAGTGAAGCTGCCACTGAAATATGAGGACCAGCACAAAGCCAGGAGCTCAGAGACAAACAGCAGAGCTTCATTAGGACACAAGAGAGAATGCAGTGAAAGGAGGAGATGAAAACAAGTTTAAAAAGGACTCGCTGTGTTAGAAGAGCACTCAGACGCCAACGTGTTTACAGCACAGAGCAGAGCAGCTTGCTAATTAATCTGAGGGATAAATGATAAACCCGCAGCTTACACACACACTCACAAATCAACTGCTCCAGCCAGAGATACTCGACCTTTCCCCTCACATCACGCTTTGTTTTCACACAGTTGCTGCTCTTTCTGCTCATCAGTGGGTTTAAAACACACACTTCTTTACAGGGCAGAACCTTCTCATGTGTCCTCTCCAGCTCCCAGGCAGCAGACATGTCCACAGAGGTCATTTCCAAGACTCGGAAGGATCGACCTAACCCTTCCATCAGCAAAATACAGACAGATAAAAAGGGAAACAAGACCATTCTGGGAGCCGCTGCACTGAAAGATGAATATAAATAGTTCAAAATGTAATAATCTGTGTTGACAAAGAGAAGTCTGACGCCCTGAGGGAGCAGCCTGCTGCTGCTGATAGTCCACAGCTCAGAGCACATCAGCCTTTTCCTCTGCAGGATTTATAATATTTACACGCTGCTGTAGACCAGACTGCACATTCAGGTGTGAGGTGCCGCAGACCGACAGCTCCTGGCACCCAGAGGCAGAACCTTTAAACAGCCCAGGAGGCCCCGGGCCCCTCCTCACTGACTGACTGATGTTTCCACCAACAGGACCTCACACAGGAGGCCCCTGACTCAAACCATGGAAAACAAACCAGAGACACCAGACGAGGTCTGAGCATCTCTGCTGCTCCCATGGCCCCGATGCTTCAAGCAGTCTGAACATGAATGGATGCATATGTATCATAGGAGGAACCTGACGTTCGGTTCCTCCAGTGCAGAGTCATGGAACAATCCGACACAGCCAGGAACCACGTCTCCTCCTTTGACCAGTGGATGATGGAACCTGGAGCCTCTAAGCAGAGCGTGTACCCAGCATGCACTGAGACAGGATTCAATGACACCTGTTATTTTTCATGCCAGTGGGGATCAGGCACACACAGCAGGAGGCGGCATCACTCCTGCTTCCATCCATCCTTCATAAGGACGTCTGATGTTCAGTACATCTCAGCACTTCAGTCACAACGTCTCTGTTGGATTCAAAAGTCACCTTCTTCTTCTTGTTTTGTTGAAAGTTTTGCTGAAGGTATCAGCTGTAAAAACTCGGCACAGTCTTCTTCAGACAGAAGATGAAGGTGGGAGTCAGACAGCTTAGACCACAGTCTGCCTCAATCATGTAAACACAGAGATACAGTACACTTAACAAAACATGTTAAGAATGCTGAGCCTCCCCCTGCAGCCGCCGCCTCCTCCTCCTCCTCCTCCTCCGTTACCTGGTGATTCATGGAATGCACACACACACGAACACACACATTCCTTTCCACAATAAGGACCAACTAAGATAACAGAGATCTACTCAGAGCTGCACTTAGTAATCTCTGATCATTATGCAATAAGGTAAGGGCAGGAACAATGCTCAGCATCTGTGGGCTTTAATACAAATGGCCCTAATCATTAAAAAGTCATCAAATGATTAAGTGATAAAAATCATTAAAGCTGCAGCCCTCACAATCTGATCACAGCGACCACACCAGCCGAAACACAGAGTCCACAGACAGAACACACACACTGGACCATTCCAGCAGCGCTCACATTTACCAGGAGGAGCTGACCAGAACTGTTCAAACCAAGAATGCAGAACGTAGTTTATATAAAGTGTTTAGACGTGAGGAAGCAGCACACACAGCATCTCTGCTGCCATGCTCCTACATGTAGGGCCTCTGGCAGCATCACTGTACACACACACAGACACACACAGACACACTAGCTCTTCCTCACTGCTACCTTGGTTCATTTTCTCATCACTCCCAATCTGTCGTTCCTCTGAGTGTCTCTAACAGACAGTCAGGCAGCAGAGGAAGACAAAGGAAGCAGAGGAGAGATGAAAGAGAAACAATCTGTCCCAGACTAATGGAAGCAGGGTGTTTGAGAGAGTAAAGGTTTAACACATCAATCAGAATCTTACCTAATGAGGAGAGGGAGGAGGACAGGGAGAACGCTTTACCTGTGTCTCATTTAAACTTTATTAAAGCTGAAGCTACATGCCTGATGAAGGCAAACCTGTCAGGGCAAGGAGCCGCTGTGCTGAACATTTCACACAGTGAGCTGATGCTAACCCATCTTTTGATTGTAGCATCAATATGCAGCAGGAGTCACAGAGGCGTCATGAGGAGAACCTCTGAAGCAGGAGTAAACATGTAGCTCTGTCACATGCACACACAGGGTTAAACTGAAGAACTAAAGGTTTAAGCTCTATAACAGGAGAAAGTCTTTGCTCATTGATTTCAGATTCCAACACTTTCAGTGTGTCTGCCTTCAAACAGTTCATTTAGTGTAGGTCCTGTCTCCTGAAGGGGGCGCTGTCTTAT